>NC_062566.1:144892166-144906162 GCF_022837055.1 Prionailurus viverrinus
TAGGGTTAGGGTTAGGGTTAGGGTTAGGGTTAGGGTTAGGGTTAGGGTTAGGGTTAGGGTTAGGGTTAGGGTTAGGGTTAGGGTTAGGGTTAGGGTTAGGGTTAGGGTTAGGGTTAGGGTTAGGGTTAGGGTTAGGGTTAGGGTTAGGGTTAGGGTTAGGGTTAGGGTTAGGGTTAGGGTTAGGGTTAGGGTTAGGGTTAGGGTTAGGGTTAGGGTTAGGGTTAGGGTTAGGGTTAGGGTTAGGGTTAGGGTTAGGGTTAGGGTTAGGGTTAGGGTTAGGGTTAGGGTTAGGGTTAGGGTTAGGGTTAGGGTTAGGGTTAGGGTTAGGGTTAGGGTTAGGGTTAGGGTTAGGGTTAGGGTTAGGGTTAGGGTTAGGGTTAGGGTTAGGGTTAGGGTTAGGGTTAGGGTTAGGGTTAGGGTTAGGGTTAGGGTTAGGGTTAGGGTTAGGGTTAGGGTTAGGGTTAGGGTTAGGGTTAGGGTTAGGGTTAGGGTTAGGGTTAGGGTTAGGGTTAGGGTTAGGGTTAGGGTTAGGGTTAGGGTTAGGGTTAGGGTTAGGGTTAGGGTTAGGGTTAGGGTTAGGGTTAGGGTTAGGGTTAGGGTTAGGGTTAGGGTTAGGGTTAGGGTTAGGGTTAGGGTTAGGGTTAGGGTTAGGGTTAGGGTTAGGGTTAGGGTTAGGGTTAGGGTTAGGGTTAGGGTTAGGGTTAGGGTTAGGGTTAGGGTTAGGGTTAGGGTTAGGGTTAGGGTTAGGGTTAGGGTTAGGGTTAGGGTTAGGGTTAGGGTTAGGGTTAGGGTTAGGGTTAGGGTTAGGGTTAGGGTTAGGGTTAGGGTTAGGGTTAGGGTTAGGGTTAGGGTTAGGGTTAGGGTTAGGGTTAGGGTTAGGGTTAGGGTTAGGGTTAGGGTTAGGGTTAGGGTTAGGGTTAGGGTTAGGGTTAGGGTTAGGGTTAGGGTTAGGGTTAGGGTTAGGGTTAGGGTTAGGGTTAGGGTTAGGGTTAGGGTTAGGGTTAGGGTTAGGGTTAGGGTTAGGGTTAGGGTTAGGGTTAGGGTTAGGGTTAGGGTTAGGGTTAGGGTTAGGGTTAGGGTTAGGGTTAGGGTTAGGGTTAGGGTTAGGGTTAGGGTTAGGGTTAGGGTTAGGGTTAGGGTTAGGGTTAGGGTTAGGGTTAGGGTTAGGGTTAGGGTTAGGGTTAGGGTTAGGGTTAGGGTTAGGGTTAGGGTTAGGGTTAGGGTTAGGGTTAGGGTTAGGGTTAGGGTTAGGGTTAGGGTTAGGGTTAGGGTTAGGGTTAGGGTTAGGGTTAGGGTTAGGGTTAGGGTTAGGGTTAGGGTTAGGGTTAGGGTTAGGGTTAGGGTTAGGGTTAGGGTTAGGGTTAGGGTTAGGGTTAGGGTTAGGGTTAGGGTTAGGGTTAGGGTTAGGGTTAGGGTTAGGGTTAGGGTTAGGGTTAGGGTTAGGGTTAGGGTTAGGGTTAGGGTTAGGGTTAGGGTTAGGGTTAGGGTTAGGGTTAGGGTTAGGGTTAGGGTTAGGGTTAGGGTTAGGGTTAGGGTTAGGGTTAGGGTTAGGGTTAGGGTTAGGGTTAGGGTTAGGGTTAGGGTTAGGGTTAGGGTTAGGGTTAGGGTTAGGGTTAGGGTTAGGGTTAGGGTTAGGGTTGGTTAGGGTTAGGGTTAGGGTTAGGGTTAGGGTTAGGGTTAGGGTTAGGGTTAGGGTTAGGGTTAGGGTTAGGGTTAGGGTTAGGGTTAGGGTTAGGGTTAGGGTTAGGGTTAGGGTTAGGGTTAGGGTTAGGGTTAGGGTTAGGGTTAGGGTTAGGGTTAGGGTTAGGGTTAGGGTTAGGGTTAGGGTTAGGGTTAGGGTTAGGGTTAGGGTTAGGGTTAGGGTTAGGGTTAGGGTTAGGGTTAGGGTTAGGGTTAGGGTTAGGGTTAGGGTTAGGGTTAGGGTTAGGGTTAGGGTTAGGGTTAGGGTTAGGGTTAGGGTTAGGGTTAGGGTTAGGGTTAGGGTTAGGGTTAGGGTTAGGGTTAGGGTTAGGGTTAGGGTTAGGGTTAGGGTTAGGGTTAGGGTTAGGGTTAGGGTTAGGGTTAGGGTTAGGGTTAGGGTTAGGGTTAGGGTTAGGGTTAGGGTTAGGGTTAGGGTTAGGGTTAGGGTTAGGGTTAGGGTTAGGGTTAGGGTTAGGGTTAGGGTTAGGGTTAGGGTTAGGGTTAGGGTTAGGGTTAGGGTTAGGGTTAGGGTTAGGGTTAGGGTTAGGGTTAGGGTTAGGGTTAGGGTTAGGGTTAGGGTTAGGGTTAGGGTTAGGGTTAGGGTTAGGGTTAGGGTTAGGGTTAGGGTTAGGGTTAGGGTTAGGGTTAGGGTTAGGGTTAGGGTTAGGGTTAGGGTTAGGGTTAGGGTTAGGGTTAGGGTTAGGGTTAGGGTTAGGGTTAGGGTTAGGGTTAGGGTTAGGGTTAGGGTTAGGGTTAGGGTTAGGGTTAGGGTTAGGGTTAGGGTTAGGGTTAGGGTTAGGGTTAGGGTTAGGGTTAGGGTTAGGGTTAGGGTTAGGGTTAGGGTTAGGGTTAGGGTTAGGGTTAGGGTTAGGGTTAGGGTTAGGGTTAGGGTTAGGGTTAGGGTTAGGGTTAGGGTTAGGGTTAGGGTTAGGGTTAGGGTTAGGGTTAGGGTTAGGGTTAGGGTTAGGGTTAGGGTTAGGGTTAGGGTTAGGGTTAGGGTTAGGGTTAGGGTTAGGGTTAGGGTTAGGGTTAGGGTTAGGGTTAGGGTTAGGGTTAGGGTTAGGGTTAGGGTTAGGGTTAGGGTTAGGGTTAGGGTTAGGGTTAGGGTTAGGGTTAGGGTTAGGGTTAGGGTTAGGGTTAGGGTTAGGGTTAGGGTTAGGGTTAGGGTTAGGGTTAGGGTTAGGGTTAGGGTTAGGGTTAGGGTTAGGGTTAGGGTTAGGGTTAGGGTTAGGGTTAGGGTTAGGGTTAGGGTTAGGGTTAGGGTTAGGGTTAGGGTTAGGGTTAGGGTTAGGGTTAGGGTTAGGGTTAGGGTTAGGGTTAGGGTTAGGGTTAGGGTTAGGGTTAGGGTTAGGGTTAGGGTTAGGGTTAGGGTTAGGGTTAGGGTTAGGGTTAGGGTTAGGGTTAGGGTTAGGGTTAGGGTTAGGGTTAGGGTTAGGGTTAGGGTTAGGGTTAGGGTTAGGGTTAGGGTTAGGGTTAGGGTTAGGGTTAGGGTTAGGGTTAGGGTTAGGGTTAGGGTTAGGGTTAGGGTTAGGGTTAGGGTTAGGGTTAGGGTTAGGGTTAGGGTTAGGGTTAGGGTTAGGGTTAGGGTTAGGGTTAGGGTTAGGGTTAGGGTTAGGGTTAGGGTTAGGGTTAGGGTTAGGGTTAGGGTTAGGGTTAGGGTTAGGGTTAGGGTTAGGGTTAGGGTTAGGGTTAGGGTTAGGGTTAGGGTTAGGGTTAGGGTTAGGGTTAGGGTTAGGGTTAGGGTTAGGGTTAGGGTTAGGGTTAGGGTTAGGGTTAGGGTTAGGGTTAGGGTTAGGGTTAGGGTTAGGGTTAGGGTTAGGGTTAGGGTTAGGGTTAGGGTTAGGGTTAGGGTTAGGGTTAGGGTTAGGGTTAGGGTTAGGGTTAGGGTTAGGGTTAGGGTTAGGGTTAGGGTTAGGGTTAGGGTTAGGGTTAGGGTTAGGGTTAGGGTTAGGGTTAGGGTTAGGGTTAGGGTTAGGGTTAGGGTTAGGGTTAGGGTTAGGGTTAGGGTTAGGGTTAGGGTTAGGGTTAGGGTTAGGGTTAGGGTTAGGGTTAGGGTTAGGGTTAGGGTTAGGGTTAGGGTTAGGGTTAGGGTTAGGGTTAGGGTTAGGGTTAGGGTTAGGGTTAGGGTTAGGGTTAGGGTTAGGGTTAGGGTTAGGGTTAGGGTTAGGGTTAGGGTTAGGGTTAGGGTTAGGGTTAGGGTTAGGGTTAGGGTTAGGGTTAGGGTTAGGGTTAGGGTTAGGGTTAGGGTTAGGGTTAGGGTTAGGGTTAGGGTTAGGGTTAGGGTTAGGGTTAGGGTTAGGGTTAGGGTTAGGGTTAGGGTTAGGGTTAGGGTTAGGGTTAGGGTTAGGGTTAGGGTTAGGGTTAGGGTTAGGGTTAGGGTTAGGGTTAGGGTTAGGGTTAGGGTTAGGGTTAGGGTTAGGGTTAGGGTTAGGGTTAGGGTTAGGGTTAGGGTTAGGGTTAGGGTTAGGGTTAGGGTTAGGGTTAGGGTTAGGGTTAGGGTTAGGGTTAGGGTTAGGGTTAGGGTTAGGGTTAGGGTTAGGGTTAGGGTTAGGGTTAGGGTTAGGGTTAGGGTTAGGGTTAGGGTTAGGGTTAGGGTTAGGGTTAGGGTTAGGGTTAGGGTTAGGGTTAGGGTTAGGGTTAGGGTTAGGGTTAGGGTTAGGGTTAGGGTTAGGGTTAGGGTTAGGGTTAGGGTTAGGGTTAGGGTTAGGGTTAGGGTTAGGGTTAGGGTTAGGGTTAGGGTTAGGGTTAGGGTTAGGGTTAGGGTTAGGGTTAGGGTTAGGGTTAGGGTTAGGGTTAGGGTTAGGGTTAGGGTTAGGGTTAGGGTTAGGGTTAGGGTTAGGGTTAGGGTTAGGGTTAGGGTTAGGGTTAGGGTTAGGGTTAGGGTTAGGGTTAGGGTTAGGGTTAGGGTTAGGGTTAGGGTTAGGGTTAGGGTTAGGGTTAGGGTTAGGGTTAGGGTTAGGGTTAGGGTTAGGGTTGGGTTAGGGTGGGTGGTAGGGTTAGGGTTAGGGTTAGGGTTAGGGTTAGGGTTAGGGTTAGGGTTAGGGTTAGGGTTAGGGTTAGGGTTAGGGTTAGGGTTAGGGTTAGGGTTAGGGTTAGGGTTAGGGTTAGGGTTAGGGTTAGGGTTAGGGTTAGGGTTAGGGTTAGGGTTAGGGTTAGGGTTAGGGTTAGGGTTAGGGTTAGGGTTAGGGTTAGGGTTAGGGTTAGGGTTAGGGTTAGGGTTAGGGTTAGGGTTAGGGTTAGGGTTAGGGTTAGGGTTAGGGTTAGGGTTAGGGTTAGGGTTAGGGTTAGGGTTAGGGTTAGGGTTAGGGTTAGGGTTAGGGTTAGGGTTAGGGTTAGGGTTAGGGTTAGGGTTAGGGTTAGGGTTAGGGTTAGGGTTAGGGTTAGGGTTAGGGTTAGGGTTAGGGTTAGGGTTAGGGTTAGGGTTAGGGTTAGGGTTAGGGTTAGGGTTAGGGTTAGGGTTAGGGTTAGGGTTAGGGTTAGGGTTAGGGTTAGGGTTAGGGTTAGGGTTAGGGTTAGGGTTAGGGTTAGGGTTAGGGTTAGGGTTAGGGTTAGGGTTAGGGTTAGGGTTAGGGTTAGGGTTAGGGTTAGGGTTAGGGTTAGGGTTAGGGTTAGGGTTAGGGTTAGGGTTAGGGTTAGGGTTAGGGTTAGGGTTAGGGTTAGGGTTAGGGTTAGGGTTAGGGTTAGGGTTAGGGTTAGGGTTAGGGTTAGGGTTAGGGTTAGGGTTAGGGTTAGGGTTAGGGTTAGGGTTAGGGTTAGGGTTAGGGTTAGGGTTAGGGTTAGGGTTAGGGTTAGGGTTAGGGTTAGGGTTAGGGTTAGGGTTAGGGTTAGGGTTAGGGTTAGGGTTAGGGTTAGGGTTAGGGTTAGGGTTAGGGTTAGGGTTAGGGTTAGGGTTAGGGTTAGGGTTAGGGTTAGGGTTAGGGTTAGGGTTAGGGTTAGGGTTAGGGTTAGGGTTAGGGTTAGGGTTAGGGTTAGGGTTAGGGTTAGGGTTAGGGTTAGGGTTAGGGTTAGGGTTAGGGTTAGGGTTAGGGTTAGGGTTAGGGTTAGGGTTAGGGTTAGGGTTAGGGTTAGGGTTAGGGTTAGGGTTAGGGTTAGGGTTAGGGTTAGGGTTAGGGTTAGGGTTAGGGTTAGGGTTAGGGTTAGGGTTAGGGTTAGGGTTAGGGTTAGGGTTAGGGTTAGGGTTAGGGTTAGGGTTAGGGTTAGGGTTAGGGTTAGGGTTAGGGTTAGGGTTAGGGTTAGGGTTAGGGTTAGGGTTAGGGTTAGGGTTAGGGTTAGGGTTAGGGTTAGGGTTAGGGTTAGGGTTAGGGTTAGGGTTAGGGTTAGGGTTAGGGTTAGGGTTAGGGTTAGGGTTAGGGTTAGGGTTAGGGTTAGGGTTAGGGTTAGGGTTAGGGTTAGGGTTAGGGTTAGGGTTAGGGTTAGGGTTAGGGTTAGGGTTAGGGTTAGGGTTAGGGTTAGGGTTAGGGTTAGGGTTAGGGTTAGGGTTAGGGTTAGGGTTAGGGTTAGGGTTAGGGTTAGGGTTAGGGTTAGGGTTAGGGTTAGGGTTAGGGTTAGGGTTAGGGTTAGGGTTAGGGTTAGGGTTAGGGTTAGGGTTAGGGTTAGGGTTAGGGTTAGGGTTAGGGTTAGGGTTAGGGTTAGGGTTAGGGTTAGGGTTAGGGTTAGGGTTAGGGTTAGGGTTAGGGTTAGGGTTAGGGTTAGGGTTAGGGTTAGGGTTAGGGTTAGGGTTAGGGTTAGGGTTAGGGTTAGGGTTAGGGTTAGGGTTAGGGTTAGGGTTAGGGTTAGGGTTAGGGTTAGGGTTAGGGTTAGGGTTAGGGTTAGGGTTAGGGTTAGGGTTAGGGTTAGGGTTAGGGTTAGGGTTAGGGTTAGGGTTAGGGTTAGGGTTAGGGTTAGGGTTAGGGTTAGGGTTAGGGTTAGGGTTAGGGTTAGGGTTAGGGTTAGGGTTAGGGTTAGGGTTAGGGTTAGGGTTAGGGTTAGGGTTAGGGTTAGGGTTAGGGTTAGGGTTAGGGTTAGGGTTAGGGTTAGGGTTAGGGTTAGGGTTAGGGTTAGGGTTAGGGTTAGGGTTAGGGTTAGGGTTAGGGTTAGGGTTAGGGTTAGGGTTAGGGTTAGGGTTAGGGTTAGGGTTAGGGTTAGGGTTAGGGTTAGGGTTAGGGTTAGGGTTAGGGTTAGGGTTAGGGTTAGGGTTAGGGTTAGGGTTAGGGTTAGGGTTAGGGTTAGGGTTAGGGTTAGGGTTAGGGTTAGGGTTAGGGTTAGGGTTAGGGTTAGGGTTAGGGTTAGGGTTAGGGTTAGGGTTAGGGTTAGGGTTAGGGTTAGGGTTAGGGTTAGGGTTAGGGTTAGGGTTAGGGTTAGGGTTAGGGTTAGGGTTAGGGTTAGGGTTAGGGTTAGGGTTAGGGTTAGGGTTAGGGTTAGGGTTAGGGTTAGGGTTAGGGTTAGGGTTAGGGTTAGGGTTAGGGTTAGGGTTAGGGTTAGGGTTAGGGTTAGGGTTAGGGTTAGGGTTAGGGTTAGGGTTAGGGTTAGGGTTAGGGTTAGGGTTAGGGTTAGGGTTAGGGTTAGGGTTAGGGTTAGGGTTAGGGTTAGGGTTAGGGTTAGGGTTAGGGTTAGGGTTAGGGTTAGGGTTAGGGTTAGGGTTAGGGTTAGGGTTAGGGTTAGGGTTAGGGTTAGGGTTAGGGTTAGGGTTAGGGTTAGGGTTAGGGTTAGGGTTAGGGTTAGGGTTAGGGTTAGGGTTAGGGTTAGGGTTAGGGTTAGGGTTAGGGTTAGGGTTAGGGTTAGGGTTAGGGTTAGGGTTAGGGTTAGGGTTAGGGTTAGGGTTAGGGTTAGGGTTAGGGTTAGGGTTAGGGTTAGGGTTAGGGTTAGGGTTAGGGTTAGGGTTAGGGTTAGGGTTAGGGTTAGGGTTAGGGTTAGGGTTAGGGTTAGGGTTAGGGTTAGGGTTAGGGTTAGGGTTAGGGTTAGGGTTAGGGTTAGGGTTAGGGTTAGGGTTAGGGTTAGGGTTAGGGTTAGGGTTAGGGTTAGGGTTAGGGTTAGGGTTAGGGTTAGGGTTAGGGTTAGGGTTAGGGTTAGGGTTAGGGTTAGGGTTAGGGTTAGGGTTAGGGTTAGGGTTAGGGTTAGGGTTAGGGTTAGGGTTAGGGTTAGGGTTAGGGTTAGGGTTAGGGTTAGGGTTAGGGTTAGGGTTAGGGTTAGGGTTAGGGTTAGGGTTAGGGTTAGGGTTAGGGTTAGGGTTAGGGTTAGGGTTAGGGTTAGGGTTAGGGTTAGGGTTAGGGTTAGGGTTAGGGTTAGGGTTAGGGTTAGGGTTAGGGTTAGGGTTAGGGTTAGGGTTAGGGTTAGGGTTAGGGTTAGGGTTAGGGTTAGGGTTAGGGTTAGGGTTAGGGTTAGGGTTAGGGTTAGGGTTAGGGTTAGGGTTAGGGTTAGGGTTAGGGTTAGGGTTAGGGTTAGGGTTAGGGTTAGGGTTAGGGTTAGGGTTAGGGTTAGGGTTAGGGTTAGGGTTAGGGTTAGGGTTAGGGTTAGGGTTAGGGTTAGGGTTAGGGTTAGGGTTAGGGTTAGGGTTAGGGTTAGGGTTAGGGTTAGGGTTAGGGTTAGGGTTAGGGTTAGGGTTAGGGTTAGGGTTAGGGTTAGGGTTAGGGTTAGGGTTAGGGTTAGGGTTAGGGTTAGGGTTAGGGTTAGGGTTAGGGTTAGGGTTAGGGTTAGGGTTAGGGTTAGGGTTAGGGTTAGGGTTAGGGTTAGGGTTAGGGTTAGGGTTAGGGTTAGGGTTAGGGTTAGGGTTAGGGTTAGGGTTAGGGTTAGGGTTAGGGTTAGGGTTAGGGTTAGGGTTAGGGTTAGGGTTAGGGTTAGGGTTAGGGTTAGGGTTAGGGTTAGGGTTAGGGTTAGGGTTAGGGTTAGGGTTAGGGTTAGGGTTAGGGTTAGGGTTAGGGTTAGGGTTAGGGTTAGGGTTAGGGTTAGGGTTAGGGTTAGGGTTAGGGTTAGGGTTAGGGTTAGGGTTAGGGTTAGGGTTAGGGTTAGGGTTAGGGTTAGGGTTAGGGTTAGGGTTAGGGTTAGGGTTAGGGTTAGGGTTAGGGTTAGGGTTAGGGTTAGGGTTAGGGTTAGGGTTAGGGTTAGGGTTAGGGTTAGGGTTAGGGTTAGGGTTAGGGTTAGGGTTAGGGTTAGGGTTAGGGTTAGGGTTAGGGTTAGGGTTAGGGTTAGGGTTAGGGTTAGGGTTAGGGTTAGGGTTAGGGTTAGGGTTAGGGTTAGGGTTAGGGTTAGGGTTAGGGTTAGGGTTAGGGTTAGGGTTAGGGTTAGGGTTAGGGTTAGGGTTAGGGTTAGGGTTAGGGTTAGGGTTAGGGTTAGGGTTAGGGTTAGGGTTAGGGTTAGGGTTAGGGTTAGGGTTAGGGTTAGGGTTAGGGTTAGGGTTAGGGTTAGGGTTAGGGTTAGGGTTAGGGTTAGGGTTAGGGTTAGGGTTAGGGTTAGGGTTAGGGTTAGGGTTAGGGTTAGGGTTAGGGTTAGGGTTAGGGTTAGGGTTAGGGTTAGGGTTAGGGTTAGGGTTAGGGTTAGGGTTAGGGTTAGGGTTAGGGTTAGGGTTAGGGTTAGGGTTAGGGTTAGGGTTAGGGTTAGGGTTAGGGTTAGGGTTAGGGTTAGGGTTAGGGTTAGGGTTAGGGTTAGGGTTAGGGTTAGGGTTAGGGTTAGGGTTAGGGTTAGGGTTAGGGTTAGGGTTAGGGTTAGGGTTAGGGTTAGGGTTAGGGTTAGGGTTAGGGTTAGGGTTAGGGTTAGGGTTAGGGTTAGGGTTAGGGTTAGGGTTAGGGTTAGGGTTAGGGTTAGGGTTAGGGTTAGGGTTAGGGTTAGGGTTAGGGTTAGGGTTAGGGTTAGGGTTAGGGTTAGGGTTAGGGTTAGGGTTAGGGTTAGGGTTAGGGTTAGGGTTAGGGTTAGGGTTAGGGTTAGGGTTAGGGTTAGGGTTAGGGTTAGGGTTAGGGTTAGGGTTAGGGTTAGGGTTAGGGTTAGGGTTAGGGTTAGGGTTAGGGTTAGGGTTAGGGTTAGGGTTAGGGTTAGGGTTAGGGTTAGGGTTAGGGTTAGGGTTAGGGTTAGGGTTAGGGTTAGGGTTAGGGTTAGGGTTAGGGTTAGGGTTAGGGTTAGGGTTAGGGTTAGGGTTAGGGTTAGGGTTAGGGTTAGGGTTAGGGTTAGGGTTAGGGTTAGGGTTAGGGTTAGGGTTAGGGTTAGGGTTAGGGTTAGGGTTAGGGTTAGGGTTAGGGTTAGGGTTAGGGTTAGGGTTAGGGTTAGGGTTAGGGTTAGGGTTAGGGTTAGGGTTAGGGTTAGGGTTAGGGTTAGGGTTAGGGTTAGGGTTAGGGTTAGGGTTAGGGTTAGGGTTAGGGTTAGGGTTAGGGTTAGGGTTAGGGTTAGGGTTAGGGTTAGGGTTAGGGTTAGGGTTAGGGTTAGGGTTAGGGTTAGGGTTAGGGTTAGGGTTAGGGTTAGGGTTAGGGTTAGGGTTAGGGTTAGGGTTAGGGTTAGGGTTAGGGTTAGGGTTAGGGTTAGGGTTAGGGTTAGGGTTAGGGTTAGGGTTAGGGTTAGGGTTAGGGTTAGGGTTAGGGTTAGGGTTAGGGTTAGGGTTAGGGTTAGGGTTAGGGTTAGGGTTAGGGTTAGGGTTAGGGTTAGGGTTAGGGTTAGGGTTAGGGTTAGGGTTAGGGTTAGGGTTAGGGTTAGGGTTAGGGTTAGGGTTAGGGTTAGGGTTAGGGTTAGGGTTAGGGTTAGGGTTAGGGTTAGGGTTAGGGTTAGGGTTAGGGTTAGGGTTAGGGTTAGGGTTAGGGTTAGGGTTAGGGTTAGGGTTAGGGTTAGGGTTAGGGTTAGGGTTAGGGTTAGGGTTAGGGTTAGGGTTAGGGTTAGGGTTAGGGTTAGGGTTAGGGTTAGGGTTAGGGTTAGGGTTAGGGTTAGGGTTAGGGTTAGGGTTAGGGTTAGGGTTAGGGTTAGGGTTAGGGTTAGGGTTAGGGTTAGGGTTAGGGTTAGGGTTAGGGTTAGGGTTAGGGTTAGGGTTAGGGTTAGGGTTAGGGTTAGGGTTAGGGTTAGGGTTAGGGTTAGGGTTAGGGTTAGGGTTAGGGTTAGGGTTAGGGTTAGGGTTAGGGTTAGGGTTAGGGTTAGGGTTAGGGTTAGGGTTAGGGTTAGGGTTAGGGTTAGGGTTAGGGTTAGGGTTAGGGTTAGGGTTAGGGTTAGGGTTAGGGTTAGGGTTAGGGTTAGGGTTAGGGTTAGGGTTAGGGTTAGGGTTAGGGTTAGGGTTAGGGTTAGGGTTAGGGTTAGGGTTAGGGTTAGGGTTAGGGTTAGGGTTAGGGTTAGGGTTAGGGTTAGGGTTAGGGTTAGGGTTAGGGTTAGGGTTAGGGTTAGGGTTAGGGTTAGGGTTAGGGTTAGGGTTAGGGTTAGGGTTAGGGTTAGGGTTAGGGTTAGGGTTAGGGTTAGGGTTAGGGTTAGGGTTAGGGTTAGGGTTAGGGTTAGGGTTAGGGTTAGGGTTAGGGTTAGGGTTAGGGTTAGGGTTAGGGTTAGGGTTAGGGTTAGGGTTAGGGTTAGGGTTAGGGTTAGGGTTAGGGTTAGGGTTAGGGTTAGGGTTAGGGTTAGGGTTAGGGTTAGGGTTAGGGTTAGGGTTAGGGTTAGGGTTAGGGTTAGGGTTAGGGTTAGGGTTAGGGTTAGGGTTAGGGTTAGGGTTAGGGTTAGGGTTAGGGTTAGGGTTAGGGTTAGGGTTAGGGTTAGGGTTAGGGTTAGGGTTAGGGTTAGGGTTAGGGTTAGGGTTAGGGTTAGGGTTAGGGTTAGGGTTAGGGTTAGGGTTAGGGTTAGGGTTAGGGTTAGGGTTAGGGTTAGGGTTAGGGTTAGGGTTAGGGTTAGGGTTAGGGTTAGGGTTAGGGTTAGGGTTAGGGTTAGGGTTAGGGTTAGGGTTAGGGTTAGGGTTAGGGTTAGGGTTAGGGTTAGGGTTAGGGTTAGGGTTAGGGTTAGGGTTAGGGTTAGGGTTAGGGTTAGGGTTAGGGTTAGGGTTAGGGTTAGGGTTAGGGTTAGGGTTAGGGTTAGGGTTAGGGTTAGGGTTAGGGTTAGGGTTAGGGTTAGGGTTAGGGTTAGGGTTAGGGTTAGGGTTAGGGTTAGGGTTAGGGTTAGGGTTAGGGTTAGGGTTAGGGTTAGGGTTAGGGTTAGGGTTAGGGTTAGGGTTAGGGTTAGGGTTAGGGTTAGGGTTAGGGTTAGGGTTAGGGTTAGGGTTAGGGTTAGGGTTAGGGTTAGGGTTAGGGTTAGGGTTAGGGTTAGGGTTAGGGTTAGGGTTAGGGTTAGGGTTAGGGTTAGGGTTAGGGTTAGGGTTAGGGTTAGGGTTAGGGTTAGGGTTAGGGTTAGGGTTAGGGTTAGGGTTAGGGTTAGGGTTAGGGTTAGGGTTAGGGTTAGGGTTAGGGTTAGGGTTAGGGTTAGGGTTAGGGTTAGGGTTAGGGTTAGGGTTAGGGTTAGGGTTAGGGTTAGGGTTAGGGTTAGGGTTAGGGTTAGGGTTAGGGTTAGGGTTAGGGTTAGGGTTAGGGTTAGGGTTAGGGTTAGGGTTAGGGTTAGGGTTAGGGTTAGGGTTAGGGTTAGGGTTAGGGTTAGGGTTAGGGTTAGGGTTAGGGTTAGGGTTAGGGTTAGGGTTAGGGTTAGGGTTAGGGTTAGGGTTAGGGTTAGGGTTAGGGTTAGGGTTAGGGTTAGGGTTAGGGTTAGGGTTAGGGTTAGGGTTAGGGTTAGGGTTAGGGTTAGGGTTAGGGTTAGGGTTAGGGTTAGGGTTAGGGTTAGGGTTAGGGTTAGGGTTAGGGTTAGGGTTAGGGTTAGGGTTAGGGTTAGGGTTAGGGTTAGGGTTAGGGTTAGGGTTAGGGTTAGGGTTAGGGTTAGGGTTAGGGTTAGGGTTAGGGTTAGGGTTAGGGTTAGGGTTAGGGTTAGGGTTAGGGTTAGGGTTAGGGTTAGGGTTAGGGTTAGGGTTAGGGTTAGGGTTAGGGTTAGGGTTAGGGTTAGGGTTAGGGTTAGGGTTAGGGTTAGGGTTAGGGTTAGGGTTAGGGTTAGGGTTAGGGTTAGGGTTAGGGTTAGGGTTAGGGTTAGGGTTAGGGTTAGGGTTAGGGTTAGGGTTAGGGTTAGGGTTAGGGTTAGGGTTAGGGTTAGGGTTAGGGTTAGGGTTAGGGTTAGGGTTAGGGTTAGGGTTAGGGTTAGGGTTAGGGTTAGGGTTAGGGTTAGGGTTAGGGTTAGGGTTAGGGTTAGGGTTAGGGTTAGGGTTAGGGTTAGGGTTAGGGTTAGGGTTAGGGTTAGGGTTAGGGTTAGGGTTAGGGTTAGGGTTAGGGTTAGGGTTAGGGTTAGGGTTAGGGTTAGGGTTAGGGTTAGGGTTAGGGTTAGGGTTAGGGTTAGGGTTAGGGTTAGGGTTAGGGTTAGGGTTAGGGTTAGGGTTAGGGTTAGGGTTAGGGTTAGGGTTAGGGTTAGGGTTAGGGTTAGGGTTAGGGTTAGGGTTAGGGTTAGGGTTAGGGTTAGGGTTAGGGTTAGGGTTAGGGTTAGGGTTAGGGTTAGGGTTAGGGTTAGGGTTAGGGTTAGGGTTAGGGTTAGGGTTAGGGTTAGGGTTAGGGTTAGGGTTAGGGTTAGGGTTAGGGTTAGGGTTAGGGTTAGGGTTAGGGTTAGGGTTAGGGTTAGGGTTAGGGTTAGGGTTAGGGTTAGGGTTAGGGTTAGGGTTAGGGTTAGGGTTAGGGTTAGGGTTAGGGTTAGGGTTAGGGTTAGGGTTAGGGTTAGGGTTAGGGTTAGGGTTAGGGTTAGGGTTAGGGTTAGGGTTAGGGTTAGGGTTAGGGTTAGGGTTAGGGTTAGGGTTAGGGTTAGGGTTAGGGTTAGGGTTAGGGTTAGGGTTAGGGTTAGGGTTAGGGTTAGGGTTAGGGTTAGGGTTAGGGTTAGGGTTAGGGTTAGGGTTAGGGTTAGGGTTAGGGTTAGGGTTAGGGTTAGGGTTAGGGTTAGGGTTAGGGTTAGGGTTAGGGTTAGGGTTAGGGTTAGGGTTAGGGTTAGGGTTAGGGTTAGGGTTAGGGTTAGGGTTAGGGTTAGGGTTAGGGTTAGGGTTAGGGTTAGGGTTAGGGTTAGGGTTAGGGTTAGGGTTAGGGTTAGGGTTAGGGTTAGGGTTAGGGTTAGGGTTAGGGTTAGGGTTAGGGTTAGGGTTAGGGTTAGGGTTAGGGTTAGGGTTAGGGTTAGGGTTAGGGTTAGGGTTAGGGTTAGGGTTAGGGTTAGGGTTAGGGTTAGGGTTAGGGTTAGGGTTAGGGTTAGGGTTAGGGTTAGGGTTAGGGTTAGGGTTAGGGTTAGGGTTAGGGTTAGGGTTAGGGTTAGGGTTAGGGTTAGGGTTAGGGTTAGGGTTAGGGTTAGGGTT